>NW_027642134.1:0-11718 GCF_032717465.1 Coenobita brevimanus
TGAGATATTTACTTCTTACTCTACACTGTTTACTACTGTCGTTGCGATTACTGCAACACTCCAAAGTTTTATTCAAAGCAAACCTTTGCACATCAAACCACTGGGACTCAGTGGCTGTCTTTACGAGTTTGGTTTAGACCGATATCCACTGAGGGTGTCTTTGTCCCGAGCCATTGTTGCCACACCTCTGAAGGACAATCGTCTTCCAGAGGACAGCGAGTGGATGCACTTGGGTGCACTGTTTAGAGTGCTAACTTGCATATCTATCTAACATTTAGTTCTTTCTTGTCCCATCGGGAGTGTAGGAGTTTGGGCTAGTGTGCATATTTTGGACATTTAAAGCTAGAATGACAAATCACTCCTTCCTGAGTGACATAATGTGAACAATAAACCCTTCCAGGCCCACTAGACCATCAGATATCCAGGAAAAATTGTAAAATATTCCTGAAGAGACTGAGATCTTAGCAATGAGAACAACTGAAACATGAGAACACACTATGGCTAAATGGTCAACATGATATTTGAAGACTGAAAGGCATATGGTGACAGAAACCCCTAGTGCGTGATCATAAAATTGCCTTAAGGACGAAATAACTCTACAGTAGATTGATGGGCGAGATGGCATATAATGGACTGAGAGAGAAAATAACATAAATTTTATAAGCTATCGATTAGATTAATACATAACAATATTAACATCCAATAGCTATGAATAAACAGGTAAAGGAAGATATGCTAAAGGGCCTGCTAGATCACCAGAATACAGTTCTTGAGACTATATTATGAAAGCTCAGGGCAATGAAATGAAAAAAATATATATATATATATTTCATAACTATTTCTGAAGCCTGTTTTTATCACAGAACAGGTCTGACCGTTTGTGTATCGTTGGTGACTACAGTACACTCTGCTACTTGATGCATACAGATCACATGAAATAATTACAAGTGTTGACCGTCAAATATTAGGAGCTTGCGCAAACTTTAGCAATCTGCCTTTAATAATACAACTCCCACTGTTAACACTGGGTCATCAGCATCACCGTAAGGTCCTTATACAGGGTATTCCTTTTATCTTGGCCCAGATTTTCGACCCTTTACAGCTTACTTCACGCAGCTCAGTAGCTGAATAAGACAGTGTTACGGCTCTACATCCCTTCCACATCACATTTTCGTGACTGGCATCATATTTCATTGCTACAATTCGGTATTCAAGGTAAAGAGATGGCAGTTTTATGCCAAGTTGGAGTAAAAATGACGGTACTGCTTATCATTTACTACCTCTTCAGAAAAAAAAAAAAAAAACATCGGTGCAGCAGAGCCCACTGCTGCACCATCCAACGAGGCAGAGAGCGTGAGACCAAACACTCTGCTTGCATCATTACCATCAGTGACACTTTAAAACTATTTACGACCTAACATTTCAAACCCTTTCCAAAACAGTTAATGAGCTGTGGTGCGGTAATGCCGGTGTTGTGGAGGCAGTTTTCCCTTTTCAGTGCTCGTTGCGTTAAACACAATGGCCTTCAACACGAACACACCCAACCTAGACACGGGATCTATAATGGATCGCAAAAGTAGTGGAACACTTTAAAGACCGTCAGTGTACTGTATGTGGTAGGACGAGATGAGGAATGGGGATGAGCAAAATAGCGTGGTGGAGTGTGAAAGAGAACGAGCAGTGGAGGAGGAGGAGGAAAAGGAGGAGGTGGAATAATAATAGAGGAGTAGACTGTAGCACCAGTCGAACAGGGCAGTACTCCCGAGGTGGATGGCAAGCTTGTGATAGGGAGAGCTGGAGCTCCCGTTTCACCAGTCCTCAGGACTTGATCCTGACCATCAGCCCTTGTTGAACATTTTCAGTGCATTTATTTACACAGAGAATAGGCCAGCATGCTCTCATAATACTTCTACCTTCAACTGTCTACACCACACTGCACGCGCATACAATATCACACCTTCTATTCACACTCTTTAGCTATGACCGCTGCAATGTTACAGTCAAATGAGGTGGTACCTCGATTTGCCACCACCGGCAGGGTAGGGCTGGCGACACAGGGTCCTCCCGGTCGCCATCAAGAGACTGTGCCGGTGACGACTGACGGGGGCGTGTTTCACTCGCTCACCGGCCGTGAAACGTGGCAAGTGGTCGGTACTGTCGTCATCCTCTCCCCCGCCCCCCTCAAAGGAATTCTGTAAGTAATTTGTTAGTATTGAAGTTTGACTTGTTGAAGCGTGAATAAGTGATATCCCACGAGTGATAATAGTGAAAAATAGTGAAACAGACTCGGGGTAGAATCAAGTGTTGTCGTTCCTCCAGGAAGGGTTTTGATCACGCGAGGTGACGCCATTGGCCGAGTCCAAAGTTCCTGCTCACCTCTTACGTATTCTTGAGCTGGATAGTGAGGTATTTCCCATATATTTGTGTACTGTATTTTATATTATTATTTAGTGAGAATGTAGCTAAGAAACAGAGTTCTGTCTAAGCCTCAGATAAATGTGTGATTTTTGTGGGCCACATATCAGGTGCCTTGGAACTGAATTATTTATTAATGTATTGGGATGACTTTGCAATTCAGTACTTATTAGGGCTATGTTGTGAGTTAATATTCACGTGGTTACTTTGTGAGGCACAATGATATTGATGCAATGATGATTTTCATGGTTAAAGTTATTCATGCTTACTGTATTTGTTATAGTACTTTTTCTTCAATGTTATCCCTACAATAAATATTATTTTGCATAGACGTAGGCCTATGTGTCTGTAGAGCCATGTGTTATTCGGTTATTAATTGAGATGCCGGGTGTTGTAACTCATGTTTCTTTATTATGAGACTTTCTTGATCATGTGAAGAGATTACTTGCATTGGGGAGAATAGTTTTTCATTGTACATATTAACTTCTACCGGGTCCAAGTGTGGAGGTCGAAGTACCAGTGAGTGAGTCAAAGTCGAAGTATGGAGGTCAGTCCCAGTGAGTGAGTCGGTCCCTGTGCGATAGTATGATGGCCAGCATGACTTCACGATTAGAAATTTAAATGGATGTAATATATTCGTTCTTATTCTCCATCCCCCCAGCTTACACCTCCCTCTCTCCTGCACCTCTCTACTCCATCCCTCCATCTCATCCTCGATCTCCCCCTCCTCTCCCCTCCTCCACCTCACTCACATACACTCTTTTATCGTGCAGGAACTGACTAATGAGTGTAGCAGCTACATGGTTAGTTTCTCTTTATTGTTATCTGTGGCTAAACTTACCTTAGAAACTTACGTCTTTATGTCGCTTACTTCGTAAAATATCGGGATTTATTGATTTATTTTAGTGTATTAACCATTTAACTTCATTACACACCAATCAGGATATGATTTAATTCATAATTCATACGTACGCCTGGCAGACTCATAATACACGAGTATTCCATAATATTTGTAGTAAAATTACGTTTTCTATCATTCTGTCACCAAAGAGAACGTGTAAATCGAGACGGGAAACGAAAGTACTTTACTGCAACGCTGAGATAAATGGGGAAGTAAAGGAACATCGTGGTGTTGATGTGGATATGGAGTTACGTGGAGAGACAGACAGGCAAATCAGGAAGTAAAGGAGCGTTGTGGTGTTGAGGTGGAGTTACGTGGAGAGACAGACAAACAAATGAGGAAGTGAAGGAGCGTTGTGGTGTTGAAGTGGATGTGGAGTTACGTGGAGAGACAGACAGACAAATATGGAAGTGAAGGAGCGTTGTGGTGTTGATGTGGATGTGGAGTTACGTGGAGAGACAGACAGACAAATAAGGAAATAAAGGAGCGTTGTGGTGTTGATGTGGATGTGGAGTTACGTGAAGAGACAGACAGACAAATGAGGAAGTGAAGGAGTGTTGTGGTGTTGATGTGGATGAGTACGAAAGTGTTGGGAGAAGTACCCTGAGATGATGCAGCCATGTGGAGATAATGGAGAATGAGAGACTGACTAGAAGAGTGTATGTGAACGAGGTGCAGCGTGAGAGAGGGAGAGGGAGACCGAGGAAGAGGTGGAGGGATGTGGTGGAGAGAAGAACGAGGAAAGTGTGAGCAGGAGGGAAGACAGACAGATCCTGGAGGACAATATGACATGGAAGTTGTATGTGGCAAAGCACTTCTTCATGACCAGCATCATATTAGAGTTTATTTCACGTTGCTCAGTGGCAGAATAAGATAATACCGCGGCTCCACGTCCATAGCACTTCTTCGTGACTAGCATCGTATTCCAGCGTTATCCTATTGTTGAATCTCAGTAATGACGATGGAGAAAGGGGATTAATAATAATTTTGTTTCATTTTTCTTTTCGTTTCGTTTTGTTTATAAAGACCCCAACCTGTTTACATGCGTCTGCCTTGGTCACCTAATGGCGGCTCTCCATGCTGCTCGATCTCTAGCAGCCTCCATGTTCACTCCCTTATCCCTGAGGTCACATTCCATGACTTCGTCCCAGGTCTTTTTCGGTATGCGTCTCGCAACCCTACCCCCAACGTTAACACTTTTCACTTTCTGTACCAAATTGTCATCCTCCATCCTCTCCACATGCCGAAACCATCTCAATCTACCCCTCCTCATCACAACATCAATACACTCCAGTCCCATCCCTCCTCCCAGACCATCTCAATCTACCCCTCCTCATCACAACACCAGTGCATTCCAGTCCCATCCTTCCTCCCAAACCATCTCAATCTACCCCTCTTCATCACCACACCAGTACATTCCAGTCCCATCCTTCCTCCCAAACCATCTCAATCTGCCCTTCCTCATCACAACACCAATACACTCCAGTCCCATCCTTCCTCCCAAAACATCTCAATCTACCCCTCCTCATCACAACACCAGTACACTCCAGTCCCACTGTTCCTCTTAATTCTTTCATCGTAAACCTAGCCCCCCTAGGCCTCACATTCAAGGACGCACTGCACATCCACCTAATTATTGTCATTTCTGTACGGTTGAGCCTGCGAATATCCTTTTCCTTTACTGCCCAGGTCTCATTTCCATACAGCACTACACTCCTAACACATGCTGCATACAAAGATCTCGTAGAACGGAGGGAGAGCCCTCTCAATGTCAGGATAGGCAACAGCTACCTGACCTTCTTCCAACCACTCCTCCTCTAGCCACAGAGCTGCTCCAGCCCCACCTCCACCAAACGAAAGCGACTGGTCACTCTAGCGTTTGGGAATAAGTAGGCCTATTATAGTCGCGACGCACGACTCTTGAGGTTGTCATTATCGTACCCCGGCAACCTACCATTCAAAAGTGCGTCCGATTTTTTATCATATTATACCCGAATCATATTATTATGCACGAATATATCACACACGAATATTATTATACACAAACATATTATACACGAATCACAAGCGTATCATATTATACACGAAATCGGACGCACTTTTGAATGATAGGTTGCCAGGGCACGATAATAACAACCTCAGAGCCGCGAGCCGCGACTATAACCCAGGGCCCTTGCACTCCTACTAGGGCAGTAAGGAATTGGATGATGCGTGCATAGATGCTTTACAGCGTTTTTAAAGTTCTGGTATTTGAATCTGATCAACGCCCGATAATTTCATTCAGTGCTGAAAAATCCGATGCAAGAAATGGGTTAAAAGCATTATCAAAGCTCTTGAGAATAAAGTGCTTATTACCTGCACTTATGGGGCCATGAAGGTAATTTATGGCCCAATTACTGCTATTATCACTAAGGAGGATTGGATGCTACTGGAATGGTTAACATGACCTCCTGTTCAGCTTCTGATGACCATAAGACTACCACCCATTGCTACCTGGTTGTAATGATCATGTTACCGTCAGCACACAGACGTACAGGCAACATGAAAAGCTTTGTTGCCATTCATGCCTCTCTTTCCACGGACTTGGAAAAACAGTGTGGTGGACCTGCAGCAAACGGCGCTAACGACACTGATCTGAGGCCAGATGAAGGCATCATGGTTAGTGGTTGCGGACTAACCACACTAATTTTCAGAGCACAAGAAGAGAATGTAAAGATGAGAGAACTCTTGATGCCGACTGTCCACCTTGGGCACACCATCCCTTCTCTTACGACGATGAAATTACTTTATTCTTATCATCATCAGACAATGTTGTTTAGATGGAGTGGCTGGTCGTTGTCTAAACATCAAGGAGTCTCCTCTAACCCTCTGACGACGAGTGATCTCTTAACCATACTCTTTTTATTCTAACCTGGTCTAAAACTGGCATCTCTCCATCTTGAATGCCGTGTTGTGGCAATGGACTGAAACTAGAATATGGTGCTAGTCATGCAGAAGTGCTATAAAAATGATGATGTGCTGTAGTACCATCTTTTTCTGCCACTGAGTCACGTGACATATGCTGTACGGGGAAAAAACCTGGCCCAGTTAGAGTAAAAGGAGTATAATGCTTGCTGCCGCCAAAACAATTATATTCGGCTTTGGTTTTGTCTTGTGTCGTCTCTATGTTATCGCCTTTACTAAGAGAGTTTCCCTGTAAGCTAAATATCATTACCTGCAGATAGAATTAATGTACTTATAACAAAAACCTTACACTGTACTGGTTAATGGATATCGTTTTTAACCTAATCAATATGTGCGACTATAGCCTACTTAAGATGAATAAAATAATGCAGTATAGGAGGAGGAGAGGAAGATACAAATGCCAGGGAGAGGAAGGATATGGAAAAACAGATGGAAGGATACACAGGTGGAGGGAGGGAGAGGGAAAGGTAAGAGGAGATGGAGGGAGGTCAGGCCCCAATATTGACACAGTCAACAAAGAGCCCTGGCTGCAGTGCTCTCAGTCACCCTACTCCAAACTTCGTCCTTTGGCAGCCATATACAGAGTTTTTATTTTGCTTTAGCTATCGTCAGACGTTTATATTTCGCTTAGGAAACTCGTGGCGGCAAGAAGCTTAAAATATCGCTGTGACCTAGAATTAAAAACTCTACGCTTTATCACACTTGGCGCCAGAGAATTGCTGCAGTTGAAGAGAACCCACTGCAGACAACGGGTTAAGACAATGTTGACATACACATTAACCATCCAGCCTGTGTTGCAATCCTTTACCATGGCAACCACACGACACTCAAACCCTCACTTGGTAATTAGTGGCTTATGGTAACCTAACACACACTTATCCGTCCAGCTTCTAAATCCTTTATCGGGGGAAGATGAAGGTGGAGATGGAAGGATAATGTAGAAGATATTTGACTGAGAGGTCTGAGCATAAATGAGGGTGAAAGCCGTGTATGGAATAGATCGGACTGAAATGAAGTGGTTTATGTGGGTACCGGTTTGAACAGTTGCCAATGATCTGTAACAGGCAAGAAGGGGAGACATTGCAGTAAATTGTGAATCAGCAGGATCTGCTTGTGTAAGGCTTAAAACTGCTAAGGTGAAGAGCCTATAGATCACTTCATATGACTGCTGAGGAACTTAATGTGACTAGTTGACATGTGTACTGTTATCTGACGCCATCCCGCTCGAGTGCAACATCGAGAATTCATAAAGAAAATATCTTGTCCTTAAACGTTTTCATGTAAATTTTCCTTTATTGCATTGTGGGTCTTCACGCTGTTTTCTGACTCTGCGGATGGAAGGAATGGGGAGGTGAGGGAATGGGAGGCTGACCGCAGCAACAACACCCGTTTGCACTCACAATAAACAGCGTGACCAGCGTGTATTAGTATTAGACCCCAGTGTATGTACCAAAGTGTATGGGTTGGGCTGTAGAGGCTGTCGAATTACATGTCAGTGCTTCCTCTCTCACATGCCACTCCAGTGCTTTTCTTGTCCCTCTAATGATTTCACAATAGGGTGTGATGTTGTGACGGCCACTGGCTATACCTGGAGTGTTGTCTAAAAGTTCTCAAGACTGAAACCAACACCATCGCTGCCCTCATGCTGTTTTCCTGAGCCATGCATTTTTCTGAGTTTGATTTTCTCTATATATTCCTCCTCATTTTGTGTCAGCCATTCATCCTCATCCTATGTATTTGAAGAGTTGGGGCTTTAGAAAGGGAATCTATAACCCTAATATTTCGTTCTAATTACCATCGAATACTGGTGACATTTCCCTTTCCTTCTTCATCTCCAGTTCAGAGAGAGAGAGAGAGAGAGAGAGAGAGAGAGAGAGAGAGTTATCAAGGCAGACAAAAGGAGAGGTAGGGGAAAATATGCAGAGAGAATGTGAGGCTAACAGGAGGTAAAGAGAACAGGTAGAAAAAGAAAGCTTACAAGTGAAGTAAAGAGGAGAGGTACAGAAAAACGGGCAAAGGGAAAGAGAGGCTAAAAAGGAGGTAGAGAGACCGCGAGGCAGAGAAAGGTTCAAAATGAAGCGGAGACGAGAGGTAGAGAACGAGACAAGCGGAAATAGACTAAAGGCCAGGCAGAGCTTCAGGCAGAGGGTGATGGAAATATACCGGGTGTCCCGGTGGAAAAGGCATAACTTTAGGATATGAAAGACATGGAAATTCTAAACAAAAAGTGTTATATGAACGTGTCGAAATTTCAACCGTTACGGAGCTACAGGTGCCATGACCTTATGGGTGAAAATGGTATCCTTCATAATTCACCTAAAAGGTCAGTTGTAACAGTAGTTTCACAACGGTTGAGATTCGGACACATGCTGATGTAGCATTATTTGCTTATAATTTCATCTATCAATTCCCAAAGTTATACCCTTTTCTCCCTGGACACCCTGTGTACAGAAAGACATTGCCAATATAATGATCAAACCCTGTTCCTCTTTTGACCCTGCACGCCTCACACCTGGATTTATATTTACAAGGTTAAGAGATGTGTGGCGGGACACAGGTGACCCCAGCGTGGGTGAGGTGCAGCCAGAACGGCCACACTTCACCCTAACAACCTTTATCGTTTGTTTTGCTTCTGACTTTATAACAACACATTAAATTTGACACATGAGCTAAAATTTTCGTAATACCTATAATCTTTGGGTGTGCTAAGCATTCGTCAAGAGATAATGCAGGTGAACTTGTGATCTGACTGACAAATGGCTTCATAAAGGTGGATAAAGCCAGTAAACAACAGAGTTTTCAAAGCTTCAGTATTTTACTAAGAGATAATCTACATTTGCTCACACCTCTCTTCTTGCTCAATCTTTTTCCTACGCTGTTTTTTTTTTTTTTTTTTTTTTTTTTTTTTTTTTTTTTTTTGGTGCCTGAGAATCTCCAGGGGTGGCTCTCCTCGTCTGTCTCTCACCAACAATTTCCGGAAGCAAGGTGCTTCCTTTCCGTAAACTGTACGGTCTTTATTGAAGCCACACACCACACCACACCACTCACACCCCACCACACCATGACAAGGAGAGGGGCCCATAGCTACATCTAGATAGTACTTTTATACCTGTTTTCTCCCATTCTTGTTCCTCATTACCTCCGCCAAGGAGTTTTTTCTTTTTACTATTTTTCTTCCTCTCCTTTCATGTGTGTGTGTGTGTGGGTGTGTGTGTGTGTGTGTGTGTGTGTGTGTGTGTGTGTGTGTGTGTGTGTGTGTGTGTGTGTGTGTGTGTGTGTGTGTGTGTGTGTGTGTGTGTGTGTGTGTGTGTGTCAAAAAAAAATTCTGATTATATGTTTACTACAAATTTTATTTTACCTTACAGCTGACCTTGACTAAGTGATGAGAGTACGAGGAACTTTATATGAATACTGGTTTTAAGTACTCAAACACTAAATCACACACACACACACACACACACACACACACACACACACACACTAAGAACATAGGCGCATTATCATATGAGTAAAATCTAAATGATGGTTACGATGCCCATCTCAAAGGTAACCTGCACAGTCAGCAATCGAAATCTAACGAGGTTATCTTATCAAAGCCATGCAATTTACTTGTACTAAAATAAATGGTGATACGGATTAGAGACAACTTAAATATATAATAGGTGTGTGGCTAGGGAGGAAAGGAGAGAATAAAACACTTCAAAAACAAGTAACCCTCACCGCAAAAACAAACACAGAGATGGTGAGCCATGTTTACAATGAAAATGACTATTGGCTGGATGTCTGCCACCAACTGAATGGGGCCTATTCTATAATTTTAAGTGCCGTAATAATGTGTGTTATCTTTGAGGCTTTATTCATTTTAGTGCCCGTAAAGAAAGATCTGGCACGACAGTCTCATGAAATGTCGACTATTCACTGCCTAGGCCCTTGTCAGCCCTGAACAACACCGTTCTATTCAATTTTATGCATAAGCTAGTGCACAGTAACTCATAACTCAGATGTCTACAAAAACTTAAGTTGTTTTTAATGTTGCCGCTTAAATTTCTTCCAGATTCTTTATATATAATTTTCAACATCATAAAATGTGATAAACAGTTTTCGGGCATCCTTATAAAGTGCTTAGTAAAATCCATCACCACTCCATTAAGATGCCTATAAAAACTTTAGTTGTTTTACATGTTGCTGCTTCAATTCTTTCAATATATTTACTCACGTTTTCCTTTTAACACCATAAAATGTTATAAACAGTTTCCCGACACCCTATGCATATCACCTCTCCATCACTAGTTGTTTTACATGTTGCTGCTTCAATTCTTCCAACCCTATTTACTCACGTTTTCCTTTTAACACCATAAAATGTTATAAACAGTTTCCCGACACCCTATGCATATCACCTCTCCACCACCTTCACCCCGTGATAAGGCGCTATAACCCTGCCTCCACACCACCATCATGTGATAATATCGCGGGGTAGTAAAGTACTGAGCCACACTAAAAGGTGCTGGCGTTCTTAAAGAGCATAATCTGGGTCCGCTAAAAGCTTGACTGCGCAAAAAATGCATCCGTTATCTACGGGTACACACTCAGTATTATCTGGCATACATTTTCTAATATTAACTGTTCTTCATTACAGACTCCTGGTTCGCTCTAGGTTGTTACAATCCGTAGCCTGGATGACAGTCATGTACCAAGTGCAGATTCGAATCCCTGAAGGGTGACTGATAGACTGCACTTAATAAGTGGTAACGAATCTCTCTCTCTCTCTCTCTCTCTCTCTCTATCTATCTATCTATCTATCTATCTATCTCTCTTGCTTTAAAACAGATAAGTGGCTTAAATTTAACGCTGCTTACATCCAAGGGAAGCTGTATATATCTCTCAATAATAAGGCAGTACCATTCATCTATCCCTGTGCTTTCTCAAGGTTCACTCACACTATTGTTAAAGTATATGTAGCTACAGTTTCTCCTGAACCCAAACAGTGCTAAACGGACACAAGAAGCCTGTCCCTATGTTTCTCTGGGGCTTTGTTCACACTACCACGCATCACTCAGTACCCAAGCAGACCTGGGGTGGAATTCTGGAACCTATTTATGATCGAGTCTCAGTCGTAACCGTGATTTGTTTGATAGGAAGGACAAGGGAAAGGAGAGTGTAGAGGAGTCTTTCCATATTTCATATTCTTCCTACAAATTTTACTTACTGAGTGAAACAACTGTCTGAAGTTGTGCTTTGCAGGAAGGAAAGGAGAGAAATGGAATAATGTTTTTTTTTCCATGTCTCTAGTTTTTCCTGTAAAAGCAAATCCGAGTTTCGACACAGAATCTCTGGTCGCATAGTATAATCGGGAACCCCACCCCTGATTACTGGCCTGCAAAGTCTGTCCCTAACATAAAGCTTTGTAAAGGCATTCCGGTGATGTTCATGAACTATTC
>NW_027642135.1:0-2997 GCF_032717465.1 Coenobita brevimanus
AGCTTTGTTCCGAATTTTGTGCATCTGTTTTAATGCAGCTTCTCCACGTCCACTCCACAAGGGAGAGCACTATTCGAGCCGAGAGTACACGTGACTCCTGTAAATTACAGCTAACTGCTTGTCAGCGAAGAAGTTGTGGCTTCTGTACAATAATCTAAGCCTCTGTGAGAGGGTTTTAGCAAGTAATCTAACATGAGAGGTTAGACTGACCACAGACGTTTTTGTCTCTCTAGTGAGTGTAGGGAAATGGAAAGCATGATGTCTACAATGGCAAAGAATTTTTTTTTTTTTTTTTTTTTTACATTATTTGTTCTCCTTCCAGTACAGGTTTACCTGTTTATTATGTTGTCATACAAGCCCTGTAATCGATTTGGGGATATGAATCGTAGTCTGCGTGCACAGTTTTCAGTTAAGGAGGTATGTGTTTTTAATGAAATAATTCAAGAGAACTGGAACACTCACCGGGTGTTGGGTAAGACTGTAGATTGAAGCTGATGCACCGCCCACAGCACCATCCACACCACCACCATAGTTACCAGCACCACCCACCATACCTGTTGGTTGGTACTTCAAATAATATATATATATATATATATATATACACACAAGTAAACCCTCAAAGATCCGGACTAATTGGGGCTATAACCAATCCGGATCTTCCAGAAATTATATAAATTTGCTCATATGAAAGAAAACTTATGGAGCCATGGTGGAAGAGTAAAGAAAGAAAACTGTGCTTTCACTCGGACAATGTGTTCCCGCGACTCACACTCGGTCAACTGCCTCAGCTCATTGTCCCCTCAAGGCCGCGTTCCCTCCCCCCCCCCATTCACATGTGCACGCCTCACAAAAGGATACCGGAGAACTGATAAAATTTAAATTAAATTTAATACAGTATAAAATTAATAGGATTGTATAATAATGTGTACAAATATTTTTTTCGTAAATTTTAATTAATAAATTGTGTATCTTGTAGCCTATGTTTTAAATTGAAAATTTGCCAAGAAATGGTCCGGATCTTCGCAAAATCCGGATCTTTGAAGTCCTGATCTTTGAGGGTTTACTGTATATATATATATATATATATATATATATATATATATATATATATATATATATTGTTACGGAACAGAGAAAGATAACGTACACTTTAAGTGAGAATACGAAGAGTCACTACTGTCCCGTAAAGTTCCAGGTTCAAAACAAAAGAGTTAGGTAAAATTACAAGTTAAAGTTTAATGCTCAAACTAACAACAAAACATTCAGGACTCATAAGGATAATGTAATGGCAATTAAACAGGTTAAATATATGGTTAACTGCAATAGCCTCTATTAACACGAAATTAGCAAGAATAAATTTATCTAAGTCAGCCCTGATAAAATGAGATACCAGATAATACTCAGTGAATGCCAGATAAATAATTACAGATACAAACTATTATCAAAAATGACTGACATAAAAAACCCCACACGAATTACAAAAACTTCACTAGGCCTACAAATTAAACTTGTGCTATACAGTACAAGAAAAAATGCAACAACAGTTATACTCAAATTACACACAGCTGCTAGATGGTTGGAGATTTCTTGAGCACTCACAATAATAATATCTGTACAGGGGAGGACAGAGATGTGAACAAAATGAGGAGCAGATCTAAGTGGCAATGATGCAGAGACTGAGCTCATTATATAGGGGCCGGCAGAGCCTGATACAACTTGCAAGAAGGACGCGCAAATGAAGCCACGGGGACAAAGAGCCGAAAATCCCGCAAAGTACAACAGAGAGAACGACTTACTCTACTATAACGGTAGAAGGGTGAACTGAGGCAGAACACTCTCGTGATCAAACATTCAGCATAATGTTCGTTAAAATTACACAAATGATGATGAAATAATATGCTATCTAAAACATCACCACAAAAAAAAAGAAATTTACAAAGGAAATTTCTTATTACTCTAAAACAATCTGTACATGGCATTACAGAACATGCAAATGTCTTTCCTAGTGTTACAAAACATGAGATCTCCCTAACACATTCAGTCATAGGTACTTGCCAGTATCCCTTTAACAAATCAAACTTACTTATGTACCTAGCCTTTCCGGTCTTGTCTGTGCAATCTTCCACACGAGGGAGAGGGTAAGTGTCTGTTTTGGTTATCTGATTAACACGTCTGTAGTCAATGCAAAGCCGCTGTGACCCACCTGGCTTAGGGACTAGAGTGACAGGAGAACTCCACTCGCACTGACAGGGCTCAATCATCTTGTGGTCCAACAGGTAGCCAAGCTCCTTCTCGATGAGAGGAACTTTCACTGGGTTCACACGGTAAGGAGGCAGTTTAATTGGCTTTGCGTCTCCAACATCGACATCATGCATCAACACAGTGGTTCTTCCTGGAGTGGCACGGAACACTTGTGGGTACTCCTGCAGTAATGCCGAAAACTCCTGCCTTTCCTTGGGAGGTAGATGAGAAAGCTTAGTCTGGAGATCATTCATGATATCAGGATTCTTCCCCAAACTATCACTCAGGCTCATACTGTATGGGAGAGCTTCACTTGCAGACTCGGGTGGAACAGCTACAGTGCAGACTGGATTATTTTCGTCCCGCCTGTGATATAACTTTAGCATGTTGATGTGACATAGTTGCTTGCTCTTTCTACGATCTGGTGTGGCGATGACATAGCTGACATCACTGAGTTTCTTCTCCACGAAATAAGGGCCACTAAACTTGGCTTGAAGAGGTTGCCCATGAACTTGTAGCAGAATCAAAACCTGATCTCCTGGCTGAAAGTGGCGTAACCTGGACTTCTTATCATACCAAGTCTTCATCTTCTCCTGAGCAGCTCCTAAATTCTCTCTCGCCAGCTGTAAAGCAGTGGACAGCCGTTCTTTGAACTTCATCACATACTCCAGCAGGTTGACGTCATCTTCCTCCGACAGCCAGCATTCCTTGAGTAACTTAAGGGGTCCTCTTACTTCATGGCCAAACAGTAGTTCA
>NW_027642136.1:0-8274 GCF_032717465.1 Coenobita brevimanus
AAAGGTGAGAAGCCCAGTGATTCATTTGGAGATTCTCTTGCAGCAAACACAACAAATGGAAGACCTATATCCCAGTCTTTCTGATGTTCCAAACAGTATTTCTTGAGCATCGATTTGAGTGTTTGATGATATCTCTCCAACGCTCCTTGGGTCTGGGGATGGTAAGCTGAAGACGTGATCTGGGTGATGCCCAACTCTTTCAGAGACTGCTTGAAAACGTTTGACATGAAATTACTTCCCCGGTCTGACTGTACCTCCTTAGGCAGACCAAACTTTGTGAAGAACCCTAGCATTTCCTTAACCACGTTCTTTGCTGAGATATTTCTAAGTGGAATGGCTTCAGGATAACGAGTAGCCATATCAATCATGGTCAACACATAAGAAAATCCTGAAGAAGTCTTAGGAAGAGGGCCCACAATATCCACCAACACACGGGTGAAAGGCGCCTCAAAAGGAGGAATGGGAACTAGAGGTGCAACCTTTTCAGTCTGATTACACTTCCCCACAACTTGACAGGTGTGACAAGACTTACAATACCAGGAAACATCCCTGAAGATACCTGGCCAGTAGAAGTGTTTCAAAATGCGTGCCACAGTCTTCCTCACTCCAAGGTGTCCTGCCAAACTGGAATCATGAGCCACTCTAATGATATCCTGCCTACAAACACGAGGGATGACAACTTGATGTACAACCTCCCATTCACAGTCGGCTGATGCTGTTGGGGGTCTCCACTTCCTCATAAGTACTCCTGACTTTACATAATAACAAGTAGAAGCACCGGCTGACTCTTCTTCACTGTAAGCAGAGTTAGCTAGACCTTTCAACTCAGGGTCAGCAACCTGCAACTCAACCAACTCTTGACGAGACAAATTATCAACACTACGGGGTACTGCCTCATCTGGTGAGTGGTCCAAATTAGCAAGAAAAGTGTCAGCTAGGATAACATCATCATCATCATTATCCTCTAAATCACCAGTAACTTTAGACTTAGCCCTAGTGACAGCACATGCAGGGAACACATCAGGGACATCACAATCCTGGGACGCAGCCACTGGCTCACTAGACAACTGAGGAGCTGGACACACTTGACTTCCACCAATATCATTTCCAAGTAAGAAAGTTACACCTGACATTGGGAGTGTCTCAACCAACCCAACCATAACAGAACCATTAACAAAACCAGACTCTAAATTCACTCTGCACAGAGGAACAGAGAAGTAATTATTCCCTACACCTTGTAAGATTACAGTTTCATCAGAGGAATTAAAATTAGAGCCTAGAACACTGGTCAGCATAAGGGATTGGCAAGCACCTGTATCACGATATATTTTAACTGATTTCCTGTCATTACTGTCCAGAGGACTGACAAAACCATCAGACAGGAAATTAGCACATGAACTCTTGAGAGTGTCACCCACGTTACTGCTCAAAAGAGGAGCTCCATCATGAGAATTTAAGTTACCCCTCAAAGCAGGTTCAGTTAACTCAGTTAAAGAATTCTGGGAACTCTCAAGAGTGGACACTAGACCAATTGACTGAATATTTAAAGACTCCTTTTTGTTCACATCACGCTGTCTCCTGAAACATCTCTCCGTAGTATGACCAAGCTTACTACAATAAGTACATTTACTTTTCTGAAATCTAGAGGTGAAGCTGGTATTTACTTCCTGAGAAACATCATCCTTATTCTCTTTCCTGTTACCTGTACTCTGAGTAGAGGCAACGTACTTACTCTCAGCTTTCCCTTTTTCTCTAGAATATCTCTTGTGAGTGAGAACATACTCATCAGCTAAAACTGCAGCATCAGACAAATTATCTATTCTTTTCTCATCAAGATATAGGCTTACATCTTTACTAATACACCTTTTGAAATCCTCCAGCAAAATCATCTGCTTAAATTTACCAAAATCAGAATCCACATTCTTAGAATTTAACCACTGCTCTAACAGATCTTCTTTGATTTTTGCATACTCAACATGGGATTGCTTATCTTGCTTGTAAGTTGTCCTAAATTTTACTCTATAGGCTTCAGGAACAAGCTCATAGGCCTTAAGAATCAAGCTCTTAACTACATCATAATTATCAGATTGATCCTGAGGCAAAGATGCATAAGTTACTTGAGCTTTACCGGTGAGAACAGTTTGAAGGAGTACTGGCCAATACTTTTTGGGCCAATTAAAACCTGTAGCTACCCTCTCAAACAACTGAAAATACTTTGTTAAATCAGATTCATTAAAAGGAGGGACAAGTTTAACATTTTTAGCCACATCAAAATCATCAGAGCTAGATGATCCAGTTCCACCTTGTTTCATGCGATACTCATGGTCTGCCTGAATCCTAGCAAGTTCAACTTGTGCGTGAAATTCAGCCTCCTTAACACAAGCCTCCTTAGCACGTGCTTGAAATTCAGCTTCCTTCACACGAGCCTCCTGCAGGGCTAGCTGTAACTTAGCTAATTCAATCTGCGTTTGCTCATTTGGAGGAGTTACATTAAACAAGCTTTCATTAATCATGTCAACAATTTGATCTTTAGAATGATGAGAGCGAACAGCAATTCCCAATTGTTGAGCAACAAGCTTAAGTTCATTCTTTGTTCTGTTTTCTATATCACACACTGTTTGCACATTTGACAAAAAATCTTTGGCTTCATCAAGTGTAGAAATAGTAGCCATCATGAATATATCACAGTCACAAAATATCAAACAATATCCTTATGATAATATCCTGAATATCCTGATATGAGGTCGCCAAATTTATGTTACGGAACAGAGAAAGATAACGTACACTTTAAGTGAGAATACGAAGAGTCACTACTGTCCCGTAAAGTTCCAGGTTCAAAACAAAAGAGTTAGGTAAAATTACAAGTTAAAGTTTAATGCTCAAACTAACAACAAAACATTCAGGACTCATAAGGATAATGTAATGGCAATTAAACAGGTTAAATATATGGTTAACTGCAATAGCCTCTATTAACACGAAATTAGCAAGAATAAATTTATCTAAGTCAGCCCTGATAAAATGAGATACCAGATAATACTCAGTGAATGCCAGATAAATAATTACAGATACAAACTATTATCAAAAATGACTGACATAAAAAACCCCACACGAATTACAAAAACTTCACTAGGCCTACAAATTAAACTTGTGCTATACAGTACAAGAAAAAATGCAACAACAGTTATACTCAAATTACACACAGCTGCTAGATGGTTGGAGATTTCTTGAGCACTCACAATAATAATATCTGTACAGGGGAGGACAGAGATGTGAACAAAATGAGGAGCAGATCTAAGTGGCAATGATGCAGAGACTGAGCTCATTATATAGGGGCCGGCAGAGCCTGATACAACTTGCAAGAAGGACGCGCAAATGAAGCCACGGGGACAAAGAGCCGAAAATCCCGCAAAGTACAACAGAGAGAACGACTTACTCTACTATAACGGTAGAAGGGGGGAACTGAGGCAGAACACGCTCGTGATCAAACATGCAGCATACTGTGCGTTAAAATTACACAAAGGATGATGAAATCATAGGCTATGTAACACCTCCCCACAAAGAAAAAGAAATTTACAAAGGAAATTTCTTATTACTCTAAAACAATCTGTACATGGCATTACAGAACATGCAAATGTCTTTCCTAGTGTTACAAAACATGAGATCTCCCTAACACATTCAGTCATAGGTACTTGCCAGTATCCCTTTAACAAATCAAACTTACTTATGTACCTAGCCTTTCCGGTCTTGTCTGTGCAATCTTCCACACGAGGGAGAGGGTAAGTGTCTGTTTTGGTTATCTGATTAACACGTCTGTAGTCAATGCAAAGCCGCTGTGACCCACCTGGCTTAGGGACTAGAGTGACAGGAGAACTCCACTCGCACTGACAGGGCTCAATCATCTTGTGGTCCAACAGGTAGCCAAGCTCCTTCTCGATGAGAGGAACTTTCACTGGGTTCACACGGTAAGGAGGCAGTTTAATTGGCTTTGCGTCTCCAACATCGACATCATGCATCAACACAGTGGTTCTTCCTGGAGTGGCACGGAACACTTGTGGGTACTCCTGCAGTAATGCCGAAAACTCCTGCCTTTCCTTGGGAGGTAGATGAGAAAGCTTAGTCTGGAGATCATTCATGATATCAGGATTCTTCCCCAAACTATCACTCAGGCTCATACTGTATGGGAGAGCTTCACTTGCAGACTCGGGTGGAACAGCTACAGTGCAGACTGGATTATTTTCGTCCCGCCTGTGATATAACTTTAGCATGTTGATGTGACATAGTTGCTTGCTCTTTCTACGATCTGGTGTGGCGATGACATAGCTGACATCACTGAGTTTCTTCTCCACGAAATAAGGGCCACTAAACTTGGCTTGAAGAGGTTGCCCATGAACTTGTAGCAGAATCAAAACCTGATCTCCTGGCTGAAAGTGGCGTAACCTGGACTTCTTATCATACCAAGTCTTCATCTTCTCCTGAGCAGCTCCTAAATTCTCTCTCGCCAGCTGTAAAGCAGTGGACAGCCGTTCTTTGAACTTCATCACATACTCCAGCAGGTTGACGTCATCTTCCTCCGACAGCCAGCATTCCTTGAGTAACTTAAGGGGTCCTCTTACTTCATGGCCAAACAGTAGTTCAAAAGGTGAGAAGCCCAGTGATTCATTTGGAGATTCTCTTGCAGCAAACACAACAAATGGAAGACCTATATCCCAGTCTTTCTGATGTTCCAAACAGTATTTCTTGAGCATCGATTTGAGTGTTTGATGATATCTCTCCAACGCTCCTTGGGTCTGGGGATGGTAAGCTGAAGACGTGATCTGGGTGATGCCCAACTCTTTCAGAGACTGCTTGAAAACGTTTGACATGAAATTACTTCCCCGGTCTGACTGTACCTCCTTAGGCAGACCAAACTTTGTGAAGAACCCTAGCATTTCCTTAACCACGTTCTTTGCTGAGATATTTCTAAGTGGAATGGCTTCAGGATAACGAGTAGCCATATCAATCATGGTCAACACATAAGAAAATCCTGAAGAAGTCTTAGGAAGAGGGCCCACAATATCCACCAACACACGGGTGAAAGGCGCCTCAAAAGGAGGAATGGGAACTAGAGGTGCAACCTTTTCAGTCTGATTACACTTCCCCACAACTTGACAGGTGTGACAAGACTTACAATACCAGGAAACATCCCTGAAGATACCTGGCCAGTAGAAGTGTTTCAAAATGCGTGCCACAGTCTTCCTCACTCCAAGGTGTCCTGCCAAACTGGAATCATGAGCCACTCTAATGATATCCTGCCTACAAACACGAGGGATGACAACTTGATGTACAACCTCCCATTCACAGTCGGCTGATGCTGTTGGGGGTCTCCACTTCCTCATAAGTACTCCTGACTTTACATAATAACAAGTAGAAGCACCGGCTGACTCTTCTTCACTGTAAGCAGAGTTAGCTAGACCTTTCAACTCAGGGTCAGCAACCTGCAACTCAACCAACTCTTGACGAGACAAATTATCAACACTACGGGGTACTGCCTCATCTGGTGAGTGGTCCAAATTAGCAAGAAAAGTGTCAGCTAGGATAACATCATCATCATCATTATCCTCTAAATCACCAGTAACTTTAGACTTAGCCCTAGTGACAGCACATGCAGGGAACACATCAGGGACATCACAATCCTGGGACGCAGCCACTGGCTCACTAGACAACTGAGGAGCTGGACACACTTGACTTCCACCAATATCATTTCCAAGTAAGAAAGTTACACCTGACATTGGGAGTGTCTCAACCAACCCAACCATAACAGAACCATTAACAAAACCAGACTCTAAATTCACTCTGCACAGAGGAACAGAGAAGTAATTATTCCCTACACCTTGTAAGATTACAGTTTCATCAGAGGAATTAAAATTAGAGCCTAGAACACTGGTCAGCATAAGGGATTGGCAAGCACCTGTATCACGATATATTTTAACTGATTTCCTGTCATTACTGTCCAGAGGACTGACAAAACCATCAGACAGGAAATTAGCACATGAACTCTTGAGAGTGTCACCCACGTTACTGCTCAAAAGAGGAGCTCCATCATGAGAATTTAAGTTACCCCTCAAAGCAGGTTCAGTTAACTCAGTTAAAGAATTCTGGGAACTCTCAAGAGTGGACACTAGACCAATTGACTGAATATTTAAAGACTCCTTTTTGTTCACATCACGCTGTCTCCTGAAACATCTCTCCGTAGTATGACCAAGCTTACTACAATAAGTACATTTACTTTTCTGAAATCTAGAGGTGAAGCTGGTATTTACTTCCTGAGAAACATCATCCTTATTCTCTTTCCTGTTACCTGTACTCTGAGTAGAGGCAACGTACTTACTCTCAGCTTTCCCTTTTTCTCTAGAATATCTCTTGTGAGTGAGAACATACTCATCAGCTAAAACTGCAGCATCAGACAAATTATCTATTCTTTTCTCATCAAGATATAGGCTTACATCTTTACTAATACACCTTTTGAAATCCTCCAGCAAAATCATCTGCTTAAATTTACCAAAATCAGAATCCACATTCTTAGAATTTAACCACTGCTCTAACAGATCTTCTTTGATTTTTGCATACTCAACATGGGATTGCTTATCTTGCTTGTAAGTTGTCCTAAATTTTACTCTATAGGCTTCAGGAACAAGCTCATAGGCCTTAAGAATCAAGCTCTTAACTACATCATAATTATCAGATTGATCCTGAGGCAAAGATGCATAAGTTACTTGAGCTTTACCGGTGAGAACAGTTTGAAGGAGTACTGGCCAATACTTTTTGGGCCAATTAAAACCTGTAGCTACCCTCTCAAACAACTGAAAATACTTTGTTAAATCAGATTCATTAAAAGGAGGGACAAGTTTAACATTTTTAGCCACATCAAAATCATCAGAGCTAGATGATCCAGTTCCACCTTGTTTCATGCGATACTCATGGTCTGCCTGAATCCTAGCAAGTTCAACTTGTGCGTGAAATTCAGCCTCCTTAACACAAGCCTCCTTAGCACGTGCTTGAAATTCAGCTTCCTTCACACGAGCCTCCTGCAGGGCTAGCTGTAACTTAGCTAATTCAATCTGCGTTTGCTCATTTGGAGGAGTTACATTAAACAAGCTTTCATTAATCATGTCAACAATTTGATCTTTAGAATGATGAGAGCGAACAGCAATTCCCAATTGTTGAGCAACAAGCTTAAGTTCATTCTTTGTTCTGTTTTCTATATCACACACTGTTTGCACATTTGACAAAAAATCTTTGGCTTCATCAAGTGTAGAAATAGTAGCCATCATGAATATATCACAGTCACAAAATATCAAACAATATCCTTATGATAATATCCTGAATATCCTGATATGAGGTCGCCAAATTTATGTTACGGAACAGAGAAAGATAACGTACACTTTAAGTGAGAATACGAAGAGTCACTACTGTCCCGTAAAGTTCCAGGTTCAAAACAAAAGAGTTAGGTAAAATTACAAGTTAAAGTTTAATGCTCAAACTAACAACAAAACATTCAGGACTCATAAGGATAATGTAATGGCAATTAAACAGGTTAAATATATGGTTAACTGCAATAGCCTCTATTAACACGAAATTAGCAAGAATAAATTTATCTAAGTCAGCCCTGATAAAATGAGATACCAGATAATACTCAGTGAATGCCAGATAAATAATTACAGATACAAACTATTATCAAAAATGACTGACATAAAAAACCCCACACGAATTACAAAAACTTCACTAGGCCTACAAATTAAACTTGTGCTATACAGTACAAGAAAAAATGCAACAACAGTTATACTCAAATTACACACAGCTGCTAGATGGTTGGAGATTTCTTGAGCACTCACAATAATAATATCTGTACAGGGGAGGACAGAGATGTGAACAAAATGAGGAGCAGATCTAAGTGGCAATGATGCAGAGACTGAGCTCATTATATAGGGGCCGGCAGAGCCTGATACAACTTGCAAGAAGGACGCGCAAATGAAGCCACGGGGACAAAGAGCCGAAAATCCCGCAAAGTACAACAGAGAGAACGACTTACTCTACTATAACGGTAGAAGGGGGGAACTGAGGCAGAACACGCTCGTGATCAAACATGCAGCATACTGTGCGTTAAAATTACACAAAGGATGATGAAATCATAGGCTATGTAACACCTCCCCACAAAGAAAAAAGAAATTTACAAAGGAAATTTCTTATTACTCTAAAACAATCTGTACATGGCATTACAGAACATGCAAATGTCTT
>NW_027642137.1:0-24990 GCF_032717465.1 Coenobita brevimanus
AAAATATTGTCCATAATCATGTGAACATTAAAGAACCCCAAGAGTAATATGTTAAACTACAGTAAACATATAGACATTTTAAACTGCTGTAGAGATATACTCATTTCCAAAAGCTCAGAGGGACACAGATGAAAATATTCTTTATGAGTTCATAAAAGCAAACCAGCAGATTCAGAAACCATGAGGGGTTCTTTGTTCATTAATCATTCATTCATCATCCAATCCTACATTGCCCCATGAGAAGCATAGGAGCCTGGGGCTAGGCAAGTTGGTCCTGACATTCAAGATGAGAGTGACCAGCCTCACTCATCCCTGAATGGCATTACGTGAGCAATAAATGACAAAATACTCATCAAGAGGAACCCTGTAGAGATCCTGCATGTACTAATAGCCATTAAAAGAACCTCTTGTAATCAAAATCAGTTTCCAATGCTGCACAATATATCCAGATAACAACTACAGTTTCCTTAACAGATGAAGAAGAAACTGACCTGCAAGGTGTGAACATTGAACAGGTGGACGCTTGAGGTGAACCATGTCATAGTCAGTGCGAACACCACCACCAACACCCACTCCAAGGTACATCTTCTCATTTCCTCGTAGTACATTCAAAAACAGTGGCACCTGACTGACAGACTCGGTAAAAGCACATGTTCCAAGATAATGCAAATCACACATATATTAAGTACTGTATTATGCCAACATGTTCTAACTGTGTGTTACTTTCTGATCTGTATTTAGCTCAGTCCCCTAAATGTGTGGCTTTACACAGCACATTTATAATAACCTTTTCATTATTAGTGCTGTAAACCAGCAGGCAAGAGCCAAATAATATCGGTACCTGTATCGGAGAGGAAATATTATCTGATAATCAGAATCATATTGGAGTTGGCTGAGTAACGATAAAAAATATATAAATGTTTGTTTTACCCAATGACCACAGACTCTAGCACTCATTTCTCCACCATTCTAGGTGTCAACAAACACTGTAATGATGACTATTTTTCAAAGACATGGTCATATCCCACATTCTGTTGACTGTTTTACATTACATGGTAAAATATTTGGACTAAAATATACAGAATATTTAGACCATAATATTATACCACTGTGGTTAGAATGAAGCTCGACACAAATGGCTAGAAAACAGTCTTCTGTCAGGAGCTTTGGCGGACTAGTAGGAACTTGCGAGTTAGGGGTACACATACATGTACTGGCAGTGTTCCATCAATGGTATGACTTAGGCTTAATGTTTAATTTCAATGGTACAAGAGCTGTGAGCAGAAATTCTCTTTTTTAAATTTTTTCTATTAATCTTCAGTAAAGGTTTATAAATAAAACTTAATTATCACTTTCCTGTACTTTATGGAGCTAAGCGCTAAATCTGAATGTCACTTGCAAATCTAACATTATTTATCTTATGTGAAAAAATACTGGTACTTAAAAAAATTATACTAATATATTAGGCTACATCGAAATATCACAGTTTCTTGAGCTCTTCTACTTGGATTTTTATTTTAAAGAAGCTGTAAAATGATACCTGTACTATACCATTATACAATAAAATTTCATCCAGACACATTAACACTCACAAGTAAGTAACAACTTTAACACTGGGCAAATAAAAGGAAACGAAGCACATACCTTAACTTTTGTTCTTCCCTAAAAGTACGCAACACTCAATCATTAGACAAATAGTAAATACATAACATTTTAGCTTCTAAATCTAAGCCAATTCTTGGTAATTAACGACATATGAATCATATAATGTATGTAAACGTCTGGTCATTACCCAAATAATAAAACACAGCATTTACACTGTGCTTGAAAGTCCATCTATCTATCTATCTATTGCCAGACATCACAATCCCATAAGGGGTGGCCATTTGACTCGGAAATATTTGTTTTACGGGGAGGGGCACTAACCCTTCACCAACCCACTTGTTGACAAGTAGGGAGCACGTATGGTTTGGTCATATGGTTACCACCCAGTGTTGTAAATGGTTTCTTGGCTTACAGGAAACCATTAGGCTTGTCACTCAATGTAAAGCCACCTGTAAAGGAAAGAAAAGCAATAAGAAGTGACAGGAAAGTATTGTACGTAAAGTCTTGGCTGGTTGGCAACTAGCCATAAAATGAAAAACATTTATAGGGTATTTAAAGGTAAGTAGCATTTTGATCATTAGCCAACTCAGGCCAGACCAGCCTAGAGTTTATGGATTGAACACAATAGTATTTAGAGACTGTTCCTTAAATGTATCCATCCATCCATCATCCAATCCTACATTTCCCCATGAGGAGCGTAGGAGCCCGGGGCTAAGCAGATGGTCTCGACATTTAAGATGAGAGTGACCAGCGTCACTCCTCCCTGAGTGGCATTACATGAGCAATCAACCCCAACCACCCTTGGATATAAACCTTCACCGGCTCAATCCGACTGGAGTGCAATAATTACTCACTAAACCACCCGGTGCCAAAATTTGGTTATATGGTTACCACCCAGCATAGTAAATGGTTTCCTGGTGTACGGGAAACCATTTGGCTTGTCACTCAGTGTAGAGTCACCCACAGGCAGAAGGAAGAGGAAAGAATGAAGGAAAGAAAGACAGAAGAGGGAGTGTAAAGTTACCCGTAGGCAGAAGGACAAGGAAAGAATGAAGTAAAGGAAGACAGAAGAAGATGGAAGGAAAGAAGGATGGAGGAGAGGAACGGGCAGACACCCGACAGCTGCGCTACATTGAGTGACAGGATCATAATTAAAACTGCTTTCCATTCAATAAAGCATGAATAAGTCCAATGTATGCCAACCACATACATGTGTAGTACAGTGTACAGTACAGGATCACATTACACATACACAAATGTTATGCTTTTCTTGATTTTAAGACAGTCTTCTGTCATGTATATCTTATTTACTTAGAAAAGCTTAGCACTGAGGGTTCTGTGATTGAAATGAGCAACATTTTATAGTCACAGTGTCTTCTCCCACGCTAAATATTCGTTCTGAAGTTATACTCAAGTCTGCGCATCATTTAAGCACATGAACACTAACTAGCGGCTTACACACGAAATTGCCAAATGTTGTTCATCTCCTTGTCACCGAGTTACTGTCCTTTTATTACCCGCATCTGCTGCTTTCTTTCATATTATATGCAGTAAATCACTTATATTTTTAGACTACAGTGAGAAGACTAACTTAAATACTGTATTACGAATACACAAAGAATGTAATAACTAATGGGTGCAGACGTCTATACACTATTTACGTACATAAACCCACATGGCCACCACACTTACACACCACACAATGTGCCTCACATAACTTGCTGCTTTCAGCCTTCAGTTTTTTCCTTTTCCTTTTCTTCTTTCTCATTCACCCTTTATTATTCTGAACCTATAATGGTTTTCAGTAGGACTTTATTAAGCTGTAAACAGTGTCAAGGTACAGTAATAGCATTCATTCACAAAGAATCAGGCAAAACAATGAACAAAATCTTCAATAAAGTTATTTTAATGTTTCTTCCATCTATATCCGACATCCTGATATCTACAGTAAATATCAGTATCGGTTCAATATCAGAAAAAATGCAAATATCAGCGATATGTTGGTTTGGCAAACTGTATCGCTTACACCACTATTCATTATAATGACAATCCTTTTGTGTGTGTGTGTGTGTGTGTGTGTGTGTGTGTGTGTGTGTGTGTGTGTGTGTGTGTGTGTGTGTAATTCTTGATACCTCCAAAAACTGTTACTGTATTTACTTTTACACTTACCCCCTAACCACTGGGTGTCAGAACTGTCAAAAAATCAGTGGCGCAGTGGCGCCGGGTATAGGTTGGAACTGACAAAAAATCAGTGGCACGGCGGCACCGGATGTCGACAGGAACCGCACTTGTTTTTCCGGCACAGTTTGAAGTGGCTGCCACTTTATCTCGTCACCAAAAGTTCAGGGGAGACTCCCAGAGCCCACCCAACCATACCTCAGTTGTCTCTGTGACTTTGCCAGGTGTAGGACGATCTTTTCTTAACCTTTCTCGTCCAATTTCATTCCTGCCTCACGTAGACTTTTGCCTCATCCACCCCTGCCAGGCCTCTTTCCAAGGACACTAGGAAAGGACTCGGTATTACTGCCATAGGGCATGCCTGGACACCTGTGTCTAGTTTATCTAGTAATGGAAAGTTATCACGTTGACGGCAAAGCCGTAGTCAGGACTGCGGGCTGACGCACGAACACATCCTGTTCTTGCGGCAAAAAACAGTCCTCTTCCTCACGTCATTACTCACCAACGCAACGAGCTACAGACCTGGGGTACTTTCATTCGCAAGAAGAAGATTTGGTGAGTAATATAGTCTTTAATTCATTTTCCTAACTGCTACAATTTCTGAAATATTAAGGTTAAAAGTAAAGCTATTTTATTTTTTTTTCTGAATATTAAGGTTAAAAGTAAAGCTATTTTGCTTTTGTTTTTTTAAAACTGAGGTGAGGTGCGAGCAGATTTTGGCCCAGCATCCAGGAGTTAAGTAAACGGGCTAATGAAAGCTATATCTGACCTCTCCAGTTAAAAAAAAAAAAAAGGCTCTCCTTGGCTGAACATCACCTGCTGCCAGCAAGGTTAAAGTAGCAAGACATTCTCATAGTGAAAGAGTCAATACTCACAAGACTGAACAGCTACGGAGATGAACATTACTAAAATGCTGAGCATTTCTGTTAACTTTATAAACAGTAAGTCTGGAAACTTCATTGTTGTTGTTGCTGTGTCCCCAGGTTCATTTGGTCATGAACTCTGGACTGCAAGAAACCAGTCACTTCGGCTGGGTTAAGCAGCTACTTACCTCTGCCAAATAAGATGATGGCCAATCACCTACAACTTCCTTTTTCTTTTTTTAATTATGGTATCTGCATGGCATACCTGCTTCATTAAGTGCAAATAAATCATATTTTTCCTATATAAACATATGTGCTACTGTACTTCAAGTTTGTTACAATCTTTGTCCAAACGTTGTAAAAAAAAAAAAAAAAAAAAAAAAAAAAAAAAAGTCCCTTGTTATTCCCATATGAGTTACTTGACAGGAGCATGTGGAGTTAATGGAGAGACAGACTGACAAGTGAGGATGTGAGGGAGCACTGTGGTGCAAATATGGATGTGACAGAAAGCGTTAGGAGAAATATACTGAGGTGATTTGGCCACATGGGGAGGATGGACAGCAAGAGACTAACGAGGAGAGTGTATGCGAGTGAGGTGAAGGGGAAGAGAGGGAGGGGGAGGCCGAGGATGAGATGTAGGGATGGAGTGGAGAGGTATATGAGATAGAGGGGGGGTGCTGGAAGCAAGGCAATGAAATGGCATTGGGCAGGGCGACATGGAGGCGATTTGTTTGTGGCCACCCCTTATAGGATTGAGGCTTCTGGCAATTGATAGATAGATATATAGTTATTCATTTGGAGCAGTTGTCATCCAAATAACACAATGTCTTCAAAGAGGACGCTTTGAAAAATTAAATCAAGAAAAGAGGTTGTGCTGATCAGACAATCATTCTTAGGTCTTTAGTGGATATGTTTCTAGAGAAGGGAAAGAAGTTGTATGCAGCCTTCATGAATTTGAAGAAAGCATAAGACAGGGTGGATAGACAAGGAATATGGAAAGTATTACGAATATATGGAGAAAATGGGAAACTGTTGAATACCGTGAAGAGTATGTATGAGGGTGCTACAGCTGCATTGTGTGTGAACAGTGAACTGAGTGAATTTTTCTATTTGATGGTTGGATTGAAACAGGGATGAGTCATGTCTCCATGGTTGTTCAATCTGTACATGGATGGGGTTATAAACGAGATACAAGGTAGGGCAGTGGCTGCTGGACTGGTCCTAATGAGAGAGGACAATGTTTGGAAACTCAATGTCCTGTTGTTTGCAGATGATACTGTGTTGTTAAGTGAAAAAGAAAAGGACTTGCAAGTATGTAAGAAAGACAGTAGGTAAGAAGCAGAATCTAAAGGTGAATGAAGGGAAGAGCAAAGTTATGGTCTTCAGAGAAATGAAGTTATTGATACTGAATTTGGATGAGGAGGAAATGGAAAATGTGAATGCGTTTAAGTTCTTGGGTAGTGTGACGAGTAAGAATGGAAGTTTAGTGGGTGAAGTTCTTGAAAGGGTATATACAACAAGGAAGAAAGGTTGCTGGTTCTTTGAAAGCAGTGATAAGAAACAGGGAAGAGAACGTGGAAGTAAAAAAGTCACTGCACTGTACACTCATACCCCGATATCCGATAGTGTTGTATACCAGTGTGAGTGTTCGGTCAGCGGGTATGTCGGATATCAAGGCAATTTTCCCTATAAGATACTGAAGAAAAGACAGAGATGTGTTCCAGACCCAAACCCAAATTCTCATATACCTTACTTAATCAACAGAGACTGACACAGAAACACCACAGGAAACATTGTTACAATACTATTGCTAAAAAAATGGCACATCAAACATCAAATGCAGGAGGGTGGAGTGGTGGGAGATGTGGTGTTCAACACCATTTCAGAGCAACTAAACAGCCAGGCAGGATGCGGGTGGTGCGCCAAGCAGGGATGGGGAGACAAGCCAGGATGGGGGAGAGAGACAAATCAGGGTGGGAGAGGGTGGAGGCACAGGGAAGGAGGCAAGAGAGCCAAACAGCCCTACTACCCCTCCCCCTCCTACTCTCACTCACTCACTCACTCAATCTCACTGACTCACTCATCACTCACCACTATCACTCACTCACTCACCATCCTCACTTACTCACTCACCCACTCTCTCACTCACCACTATCACTCACTCACCACTCTCACTCACTCCCTCACTCACCATTCTCACTCACTCACTCACCACTATCACTCACTCACCACTACCACTCACTCACCACTCATGCATACACACACACACACACACACACACACACTCACATGGGAGACAAGTGGGGATAGGGAGGGTGGGGGGATGAAGAGGGAGACAACCAAGGGTCGGGGAAGGGAGAGAGACATGCCTAGCAGTGCTGAGTATGGTGGGGGATGGAGGAGGGATGGGGGGGGTGACAGGAGGGGAGGGGAAGAAGAGAGGGGATAGAGGGAGGAGGGGAAGACCGAGAGAGGTGAAGCATCGGACTGGAGAGGCAGAGTGTCACACTAGCACAGTGATGGACATTCAAATTGTTCAGATTGAGCAAATATTCCCCTATTTCTTGTGTTCAGTCTAACAAAGCACCGGTTACCAAGGCGCCAGATTACGGGCTATGGATGTACTGTGATACCAACTCTAATGTTTGGAAGTGAAGCTTGGACCTTGTTGGAGGGACACAAGTCAAGAGCGAGAGCAGTGGAAATAAGCTATTTGAGAGGAGCATGTGGAGTCACATGGAGAGACAGACTGACAAAAGAGGAAGTGAAGGATCATTGTGGTGTGGATGTGGATGTGATAGAAAGCATTATGAGAAATACACTGAGGTGGTTTGGCCATATGGAGGGGATGGAGAGTGAGAGACTGACAAGGAGAGTGTTTGTGAGGCTGGGAAGGGGAGAGGGAGGAGGAGGCAAAGGATGAGATGCAGGAATGGAGTGGAGAGGTACATGAGAGAGGGGAGTGTAAGCTGGGACCAGGGCAATGAAATGGTGTGGAACAGGGCAACATGGAGGCGATTTGTTTGTAGCCATCTCTTAAGGGATTAAGGCATCTGGCAACAGACACAGAGATGGAAGAAAAGATCAGAAATGCTAAGTACTTACCAGTTAGTGTTATTTGCTGCAATTGTAAGTGACGACAGCAAAAGTTTTGACTTGGATGGACACATAATGGAAAGATTTGGGTTGGCAGCTGCAAGTATGATGAACTCTCCGAGCCCATACCAGCGCACCAGGCAATGAGCTCGAGCAGGGAAGTCATTCTCTCGGTTCATAAGATCGCTAAGTGCCAGCGGTAGTCTCTCATCATCTTCATCACTTTCATAATCTGGAATTCAGTAAATTTACATGAACAATGAAGAAATATGAATCTCTTCAGACAGCTAATTGTGACTACCCAAAAACACATACAATAAACTCTCAATTACTTGTCATCACAATATCCGGTCCACACAATTTCCGGTGCTGCAGGCTAAGCTCTCTTAAAGCAACATCAGAGCCGAAACAGGACATAACCTGAGGTTCTATGCAATATCCAGCACTGAGGTGTATCAACTGGCTCATAAACAATAACCAACCAGCAATGTATTACTGTATGGTATCATTACTTTATTATAATTTATGCTTAATTTCCATCTTACTCAAGGGAAAGTTTTTAGAAAAGAGAATCCAGACGGACAGTAACACAAAACAGTTGAACGTCGATTTACCACAAATCGATTTTAAATTAACAATTTTAAATAACACATACAGTTACATAAATATTTTCAATTTAAAGCATATCCTCCTGATTGTGAGTTGAATTTGGCACGTTATGAAAACCTTTGTGATTTTGACCCTACGCAATTTAATGTGCTGTACAAATATTTATTATTTTAATGTTTAATTTCAAAGCACATGTGCAGGTTAAAAATTCAACTACTATGCCATTTATAATAGGCTCACTAACACAAAACACACACATACACACACAAACACGTCTGTGTGTGTGTGTGTGTGTGTGTGTGTGTGTGTGTGTGTGTGTGTGTGTGTGCATAATTACCTAACTGTATTTACCTAATTGTGATATACAGGAAATGAGGTATGCTCGTGGGGTCCCGTCTCTGTTTCTCAATAAGTCAAATTTAGGTTTAAACTCATTTAAGTTTTTAGACTGGACGATCTCTTTGTCCAGGCTATTCCACAGGTCTATACATCTATTAGGAAAACTATATTTCTTGATATCCTTCAAGCAGCTTGGTTTCTTCAGTTTCATTCCGTGTCCTCTTGTTACTCTCTTATCCCATAAAAACAGATCTTCTTTGTCAATTTTATCTACTCCCATCATGGTCCTGAACACTGCAATCATGTCTCCTCTCTTTCTTCTTTCTTCTAGGGAAGGCAAATCCAGCTTTTCCAACCTCTCTCTATACGACAGATCTGCCAGACAGGGGACCATCTTGGTTGCTGTTCTTTGTATTCTTTCAATCTTGTTTATGTCTTTCTTTTTGTGTGGGGACCACACTACTACTGCATATTCTAACCTGGGGCGAATCATGGCCACTATCAATTTTTTCATCATCTCCTCATCCATATAATGAAAAGCTACTCTTTTATTAGTCAGGAGTTTATACGTCTCTCTAACTGCCTTGTTCATGTGTTTTTCAGGTGACAAACTGTCCTGGACCAGCACTCCCAAATCTTTCTCTTCTCTCGCTTTTGTAAGTGGTTCATTACCCATCAAATAATTCAATGACAGCCTCTTGGTACTTTTACCCATTTCCAATATTTTACATTTCTTTGCATTAAATTTCATTTCCCACATCCGGCTCCAATCGTGTATCCTATCCAGATCTTCCTGTAGCATTTTACAATCCCCCTCAACCTCTACCTTCCTCATGATCTTTGCATCATCAGCAAACAGACTTGTATAACTGTTCACTCCATCTACCATATCATTTACATAAATCAGGAACATTACTGGCACCAACACCGAGCCCTGTGGGACTCCACTTGTTACTTCCCTCCATCCAGACATCCTATCCTTTATTATTGTCCTCATTTGTCCGTCTCTCAAAAAGTCTCTCATCCATTCCAGGAGGTTCCCCCTCAGTCCTCCTATATGCTCTAGTTTCCACATTAGTCTCTTATGAGGTACCTTGTCGAAGGCCTTCTCCAAATCTAAATACACACAATCTACCCAACCATCTCTCTCCTGTAGCACGTCAATCGCTCTTGAGTAAAAACTCAACAAGTTGGAAACACATGACCTTCCACTTCTAAATCCAAACTGACTTTCAGCCAAAATATTCATCTCTTCCAGATATTTTATCCATCTATCTTTCAGAATTCTCTCGCACAATTTTGCAACCATGCTGGTTAGGGACACTGGTCTATAATTCAGGGGTTCTTCCCTGTTTCCTCCCTTATAAATTAGTACCACATTTGCCCTCTTCCATTCTTGAGGCACTTTCCCCTCTTCCAGAGAACACACAATTAAACCGTGAATCTTATCCGCCAGTTGTTTTCTGCATTCCTTCAGTACCCAATTAGAGATTCCATCTGGTCCTGGGGCTTTCCTCACATCTTGAGTTTCCAGTAATTTATACACTTCCTGTACTTCCACTTTTATATCTTTTATCACTACATTTCTAGTCACTCCCTCCCCTTCCACAAACTCACTTTCATTAGTGAAAACTGACTGGAAACGTTTGTTCATTATTTCTGCTTGCATTGTCGCATCTTTATAGACTTCTCCTTCTACTTTCAGTTTGATGATTCCTTCCTTTTGTTTCAGTTTGCCATTGACAAATCTATAAAACAGTTTGGGTTCATCCTTACATATGTCCATTATAACCTTTTCAAAATTCCTTTCTTCCTCTCTACGTATTCTTGTGTAATCATTTCTAGTTCTTTTATATTCTTCCTTTGTTCTGTTGTTACCTCTCTTTCTCCAACTGTTCCATCCCGTGTCTCTCTCTTTTTTTGCTATCATACACCTTCTATTAAACCACTCTTTTTTTCTGTTTTCTTTCTCCCTTACTCTTGGCACAAATTTTTCCACTCCTGAATTATAGAAGGCTAGAAAAATATCCCACTTCCTCTGTATCTCTCTTGTTTCTCTGAATTTCCTCCAATCTGCATTTTCAAAAAATTTTCTCAATCCTGTAAAGTTTGCTTTCCCAAAGTTGTATCTTCCCTGCCTATAAAGCTCGTCTCTTGGCTCCACGTTCCCTGTTATCATCTGGAACTCAAAGACCACATGATCACTTTTTCCAGTAGGACACAGATACCCCAAGGATTCTATTACATCAGGTTCTTTGGTAAACAGTAAGTCTAGTCTTGCTGGTGTGTCCTCACCTCGGAACCGTTCATTGTTATATTTAATAATGTAGTGCCCCATGAATCTTCGCTGCCTCCTGAGTCCCATTCCTCCGAGTTCACCTCTTTACAATTGAAGTCACCCATTAAAACTACAGCAGAACCTCTCTCATTCGGACTATATGGGGGGAAGGGTTGTCCGAATTAGCAGATTGTCCGGAACATCTGGGTAATCTCCAGTTCATACCAAAAACTATCTACATACCGTATGGTATGTTTGTTAATTATTAACATATGTGGCATATGTCAACCCTACATAACTGCAAAAGATGAAAGGATACTAAAATAACCAAACTAATCATGTACGACAGTTTTGTATTGCATAATTTACAGGTAAGGCCATGACAAGAAACTAGCCTACATTTTAAATTGTAGTAAGTGACTAAGGCTCGTGTAGGCAAAAAAATAAATTAATTAATTAACTGTAATATTTGGAATAAAAATAAAACTTATGTAGGCAAAAAATACATTGTCATCGTTGGCATATTGATAATGCCCATATGGGCAAGAAGCTACTGTTTGATGTACAAGTAAAGCACATTTAAGTACAAAAAATAACCTACAGTAATCATTAAACACTGCAGAATATTCTGACCCATTTTTGTGTAAGCAAACTCCTCCTTTTAACATCTTTATTCACTGCAGAAGCTACACTTGCATTAAGGGGCATGGTAAGGAGGATTAACCTTTGAAATAAAGCGTAAAAATATAAATGGTTGGTGAACTAGTTGATGGAACGAATGCTAGCGTGTGTTTAAACAGGCGCCCATGTTGCGACCTTGCGTGATCCGAGACTAAACGAATGACGATCGCTTTCCGCGCCGATACTGAAAATGACTAGAATTACTTTCAACATATTTTTAGAGCTTATTATTTTTTAATTTTGTCCGAATTAACAGAAATCCGGATTAAAGGGGTCCGGACCAAAGAGGTTCTACTGTATATTGTTACTTTTCTCAATAATTTTCTGTAAACAGCAAGCCATGTCTGACAACATTTCCTGGTATTCATCATCACTTCATGCTCTTGTCTTAGGGGGAACATACACTATTGCCATATCTCTTTTGCTATTCTCTCCAGTTTCTAATTTCATATTTATCACTTTGGCCCTGCCTTCTCCCATTTCCAAGGTATCTACATTTATGTTGTTCTTCACTGCTATCATCACCCCTCCTCCCATTTTTTTCTTTTCTGTCTCTTCTCCACAGTTTGTATTTACCATCTCCCATATGAACATCAATATCTTCTCTTAATTTGGTCTCTTCAAAGCACATAACATCAGGTTCATGTACCCTCAAAAAATCGTTGATTTCTAGCCTTGAAGATATTAAACCATCAACATTAGTATATGCCACCTTCCAATTATTTTTATGTTTTTTATACCCTCTTTTCTCCTTCTCTCTGCTGGTACCACTTCCTTAATTTCTGATCCATGACTCTCCAATAAAACACTGTCTTCTCTTCCTCCATTCTCTGTTCATTTTTTACCTTTGCTTCCTTTACTAATTCCTTTATTTTAGCTCTTTCTTCCTCATTTGCATCTCTCCTTGTCTAAACATTTTTGAACCCTTCCTTGTCTGATAATTTCCATGTTCTACTGATAATTTCATTTACTGTGGCCTGAGACTTAACCTTCAATGGCCTTGCCCCTCCTTCCTCATATTTACCTAACCTAAACACCTCCTAAATCTCTTCTTGAACTTCATTGTTTTCCTCCATGACTACTGATATTATTTCTTTAACCTTGCTCAGTTCTTCTCTTTCTCTTTCTGATCTTATTGTCATACGTTTTTCTTTAACTCCTGAAATTATTACACATTTTTTCTTATCTGCTACATCCCTAACCAAAGATTCTCTACTTCTCAGCACCCTAACCACTTCTCTCTTCACCTTTGCCTTGCTTTGTTGTTCTATAATCTCTTTCAAATTTACATTTCCCTCTTCCTGAATTTTCTTCCACCCCTTATGTTGCTCCTTGATTTCTTCAATGTGCTCGTCCTGTATTCTTGATTTGGATTCATACTCATCTAGTTTGCTTTTCATCCTGTCTCTTTCTTCTTCCAACCTCTTATTCTCCTTCTTGAGCTGTTTTATTTCATTTGATGTGTGTGTGTGTGTGTGTGTGTGTGTGTGTGTGTGTGTGTGTGTGTGTGTGTGTGTGTGTGTGTGTACCAGTACCTACATCATGACAAATGATGAACGGTTGCAAAAATAACTGAATAAAGCTTGTGGTGTTGTACTGTGTAATGTATAGGTAAGGGCAAGACAAAAAACATTATAAACAATGGTAAGTATGTGAATAAAGCTCATGTAGGCTTTGAAAATGGCCTGAACATAATTATACATTCCACTATTTTCTGGCCCATCTTTTTGTGTAAATTGGCTACTGTGAAACAGAAAAAGAAGTTTTGTGATGTGTGCTATAATGGATGTGCTTGTATTAATGTGGTAATGTGGTTGTGTTGAAGAACCAACCACACAGCAGTTGCTTCGTGCCCAATAGGCACACAGACCTCCACAATTTATAAATTATCTTTGTACACATGTTAAAAGCTGAGCTTATCACACCATCAGTAATTTGGGTCAAATTCATAGCACAGTACTGCTTAGCTGTCGTGAATAACAAATGTCTTTGTGTTCAATAACAATGAAAAGCTTATGTACTATGACACCCAGTTTACTGAGGTGGACTGCCACACCGACATCACGTGGCAAGGTGTGGGGAGGTTGCTATAGTAACCACGTAAGCACCTTGCCAGCCAGGCGAAGACAGTGTTGTTCACAGATGTCTTTGGAATTTATGAAATAGGTTTTATTTTCATTATAGTACCAAAAATTACCAAGTGTTTGAATCTGTTTAAACCAATATTTGTCAATACAATAATCTGGTTAGTACTTGGATGGGTGACCGCCTGGGAACACCAGATGCTGTTGGCATCCCTACGTGTCAAGTGGGGTTGGTGGAGGATTGGTGCCCCTCCCTGTAAAACAATTAACTCTAAGCCCTTGACCACCCTGTTTGGGATACGTGGCGTCTGGCAATGGATGGATGGATGGACAATAATCATCGGCAATGAAATATTTTGATAAATTACAAACAAAACTGTACTCTTTGACAGCAACTGGCTGGTAGTGCACTGTGTGGTGTGAGTTGAGCACTCATGCATTGCGCTGGGTAGGGTTGGGCCAGGTGTACTGAAGAATTCAAAAACCCCACTGCAATTCATAAATCAATAATACTCTACTCACACAGTCACTACCTGCTATACGATGGGTTACGTCAGGTCATACCTGAATGTATAACAAGTTATTGTAAATCAATAGATTGAAATACATTACAAAAAGGGGGTTACGTCAACTCAACTTCCCAAAGTCATCCACCCAAGAGTAAAACAAAAATGACAACCCACCTTAATCACTTCCTGTGTCGGTCCAAGTCATCTCCAAGACCAAAACAAACACCATCACACCAATATAGGCAGCATTAGTACAATGCTTGGCTGAGAGGTGATGATAGCAGGGGGGTACACATGAATGAGTGGAAAAGAAAGGGCTTTGAAGGGGTGGTGGGACTGCACAACTGAACCAAAACAATGCTCTGCACGCCGGGACCGCCTTCTTGCCTAAGACGACCAATGGTCGCCTTGCGTGCACCTGGCGCTTTTTACGAAATTTCCCAATGGCAATATCATTATAGTGGGAAATTCATCGTAAACTGGATTTTGAGGTGTAACTTTTTTGTTATCATTGTAGTGAAATATCGTATACCAAGTTAACGCATTACAAGTAGTGACTGTACCAGTTTTCAGAACTATTAGTTAATAAAAGCATTTTTACTATTCTGTGTTACTCTCAGGTACCAAATTATATAATTCCATTAAAACAACACTTTGATTTTGTGCAATATCAATTTTAGGCAACATCTCAAGGAACCTATCTCATGTTAAATTGACATTCTACTGTATATGGCTCAACGCTGAATATTGAGCCGATGGGGGGTACTATGCAATATCTGGCATTTTGCTCTAAATGGTGTAGGGCTTTGCTGAATTACGCCGAATAATTAAGAGTTCACTGTATGCGTACATGGTTTGAATGGTGAGTGAATGAGTGTATGGTCTATTTCACTGGGCATGCTGTTGATTATGGTAGTTTTTCCCCTATCATGTTTTTCTGTTCTCGTGCTTTCTGAACCCTACACCATTCTCTCTCTTAATGAGAAAGAACAATCAACTTCACAGATAACACACCTCTACTAACCTCAACTATGACTTCTGTCCCTCTAATGCTATCTGCTCATTTCAGTAAATCAAAGATTGATCCAACACTGTCATACACAGAATTCTTTAATATTCTTAGTCTGAAACTCATATGGCATTATTATCCTTGATCTACCTTTCAGAGCTCTTGTCACTATTCTCTTCCTTTTCTTATCCATTTTCTCACTGTTTTCTAAGAAACAAAATGGCTACGGTACCTCTTTAAATGAACAAGTTAACCATTTCTGGATAATGATGATATTATGACTTTACTGACAGAATTCATGGCAATATGATTGTGCCGTGGTGCTTCAAATATAATATGACTCGTTTTACTATGACTGAGGCTAAGGTGTCTGTCCCACAATAATGTACAGTTTAAAGTTACAATACACTGCATATATCCCAACATGTTTGATTTATATTATATTAATCAGGCAATTACTTTAAATTACAAGTTATTGGTACCACGATCACTGTCTCTAAACATAAATCTTCTACAGAACAGAACATATACCTGTGCTTGGTTCTGATTCATCTGGAGGTGATTCAGCTGCTTCACTGATGATACTGTGGTATGATATCTTGAAAGGGAAATCTGAAAAGCAAAACAGAGTAAAGACAGATTAGAGTACGGTAATCCCGCATTTTTTGCGGATTTTTTGTCTACGGTTTTGCCCTCTCGCGGATTTTCTTAGCATTAATAAGTTCAACAAAAATATCCTTGAATATACAGAAAAAAAAAAAAATTGAAATTCCCGCAGCTTCCAATTGTAGCGCGGTAAACTCACGCCACCCTCTGTCCCTTTCCCGCGGCCCCTCTGCCAGTGTTACCATATCTAGCATAATTTTATTCTTTTAGCATAATTTTGATCAAATTTTCGAGTCTGGAATATTTTTTAGCATATTAGAAGTTTTAGAATCATTCTAGCATAATTTAAAATGAAATAGAATATTTTTAGAATAATTTTATAAAAGCTACAAATCAGAGAGAGAGAGAGAGAGAGAGAGAGAGAGGAATAAGGTAAGAAGATGTTTGAATAGTTGGTTACTTTCAGTTTGGGCTTGGTTGGGTTGGATTAGGTTAGGTTAGGTTAGGTTAGGTTTTAGGTTAGGTTCGGTTAGGTTAGGATAAGTTTGAGCTTTGTACTTTACCCATGAAACCTAGGTTTTTCCGATGGATTTTGGTATGATTCATTCGATTTTCAGCTTCATTTCAGTCGGAAATGACCATTTTCTGTGTTTCCCCCCCTCCCTATAACCCCCGATTCCCCAATGATCACTCATTATTTCACGGGGATGGGGGGGGGGGTCATATCTCAAAATCTGGTTATTTCCGACGGAAATGATGCTCAAAATCGAACGAATCACATCAAAATCAATCAGAAAAACTTAAGTTTCGTGGGAAAAAGCAGTATGGGTAGATACCGATATTTATCCTCTTACTGTATGTAGGTTCATTTTAATATTTTCATAGTAAACAATACATAATTAATATGTTGCACGAATATGTATAGAATTTTATCATTTAGCATCAAGTTAGCATAATTCATTTTTTACTTGGAACAAATATGCTCAATCTAGCATAATTTTTTCATTGCCCTAGCATAATTTCGGTTTGGATATGGCAACACTGCTCTCTGCCCCGCAATCCCGCATTCTTCAGTCCATGCCTGACTGCCTTAAGTGGCTGTTGTGGTTGTAACCACAGTATGATATGAGCCTCTTGCCTCCCACTTGCTTTCCACATGGCCCCAGGACGTAAGCCAGCCTCACCAAAGGCTAATAATACAATTAGTAAGAACTCCAAAGTGACAAAACGATCAAGTTATGACCTTAGCAGAGAAAATTGTGTTACTGGACAAGCTAAGAAACGACCGTGCGAGTGTTTGCTATCACCAGTTAATGCATCTTTTTATTTTGTACTGTTTTGTTAATAAATGTGTAGATAATTGTGTATTACAGTACGGTGTTTACGTTTTTCCTTCATAATGGAGTATGTGCTTTCAATCTTGTAAGAAGGTATTTCGGGATGAGTATGGAGGTTTCGGGACAATTCGCAGTCACAACAAACACAAAACAATTCGCCTTCATTAATGAAGATAGCTATGGGTGACGCTAGAATATAATTCAAAGGCAACTACAGCGAGGAAGAAACAAGTTAATTACTGACTAAAGGTGCAACTAATAAATAATATCCAGAACCTACGCTACTGAACATAGACTTTGCTGGATCCCCCTGAAATATAGTTATTAAAGTATTGATTAATGAATAATAAGTATATTGATGAAAGTATTGATTAGTATATTTATAGAATGGCGGGGAATCGTCCAGGGTGCGAATTGTTCTGAAGGGGAATCGTCCATGATTTGACGGGGAATTGTCTGACGGCGAATTGTCTCGCAATCAGTATGGACATGGACTGTGTGATGGGCAGCATGGTGGACACAAGTGCAAGTTTTCAATTGTTAATAGAGTATTCGCGAAATTGACTTTTCGCGGGGGTTACAAGAACGTAACTACCGCGAAATATGCGGGATTACTGTAATGGCCTTTATACAATACGGGAAACAATTTTGTGTGTATATACTGTATATATATATATATATATATATATATATATATATATATATATATATTCACTCATTTTAAATGCCAGGACCAACTTTCCTAGCCCTGGGCTCGTACGCTCCTCATGGGGCAACGTAGGATTAGATGATGGATGGATGGATGGATATATATATATATATATATATATATATATACAGTGAGTCTTCGAAATACGAAAACCCGAAGTACGAATTTTCGATGGTACGAAAGTGATGAATACAGGACAAATTCCACAATACGAAAACATGTCTCAATGATGCGAAAATCGATATGAAAGGAAATACAGAGATACCCCAATTAATCAGACTATATGGTGTGAAAAGGTGCCTGAATAGTCTGAAATCACGATTAATCTGGCAGAAACAAAACACAAGTACTGTTAGATTGATTTAATTACCGGTAAACATACAATGAAAGACGAGACTATCTTCCCAGTTCCGTCTGAAGAAAATTTACACCAGGCGAAATACAATGAAAACCCTGTTTCTACTAGTGTGAGTTTCAAATGGTTCGATTTTTCCAAGCTATATTCGTCAGACTTTGGGAAGATACTTGTGTCTTTCATTGTACACTTGAAGCAGCAGAAAGACCTTACCAATTCAATTCATAATCCTCCAGCTTGTTTCTGTAATTTTCTGACAATTTTCAGTTTGGCAAATTACTTTTTCTTGCTGAAAAATTTCCTCCCTGTTATTATTGTCACTTTCCCCTATGATCGTTTCCAGAGCAGTGGAAGAAACTCAACGTGCTCAAAGGTGGATATAGTTTCCAAATTTCCCAACTGGAAGTTAGGTTAGGTTAAATTATTAGGTACTGATAAGCTTGGTTAGGCCAGGTTTAGTTAAACACTCAGGGATGAACAGTCCTTTCCACCATTATGTTAACGAAATAAACAAGAGTTGTCACACCAGAACAGCTAAAAACAACAGGGAAACAGATTTAACAAGAAACGTTTACTGTATTTACCAACCCAGAAATAATCTGAAAAATATAACAGAGTATCAGGAAGAACAAATCTGGTAAGGTGCTTTTATTGCTTAAAGCAAAGTGTATGTTTAGCCCCCTGAATGGCTGTGGGTTCAGCAATGTGCATCTTCCCGTGGTCAGCCTTGGGACCATTTTATGAAAGTTCTAAAATCAATTTCTTTTTCTTACATATGTGACAAGACTCCTCTGGCACACCTGGCTCTTTTTTTTTTTTTCCCCTAAATCCATCCTGTGATTTGCTATGATTCGTGTAAGAATAAATAATATTAGGATGCACGTAAACATCGGCGAAAACATCTGGGATGAAGTGAACTGTGAAAGCCTCACCCTGGTAGAGTAGGGTCGTGTTATCACACAAGTGACCTTTGTTCACTTTCCATAATTGCTCGCAGTTTTTTATGGCTCACCCTAACTTAACGTCACTGACACCGGTACAGTAAGGCGTTGTTCAAGGCCAGCAGCTAGGAAAGCGATATTGGAATATATTATTGTTTGTATCTGTCCTCTCTCTTTCACACATATGCATAAGAATGAACAAAAGAATGAGCAGTAAATGTACACTAACTTTTAAGGGCAGAAATAACTGTGCTCAGTCGGTCCGAAATATATTGGGATATTGGGAAAAGTGATACCGAACGAAGAATGTGGAACTGAATTCTAACCTACGAGAACATGTGGGACGAGTCATTTTTTTCTGATTACCAAACATTTTTGTTCCATAACATCTCTTAAAATTGTAAAACCCACAATCTTTCGTGTAAGCATTCAGCCTAAAGACCTTACCAATTCAGTTCATATTCCTCTAGTTTGTCTTCCATATTTTTCTATTTTGAGGGTGGTAAATTATGTTCTCTTGCTGAAAGAAACTTACTCAAAATTATGGCATGTAACATAAGCATGTAAACATCGACGAATATATCTGGAGTTAAGAGAACGCCTGACTGCTTGGGATGGTTGAGTAGGGTCGTGTAAACACATCAGTGACCTTCGTTCCCTTCCCATAATTGTTCGCAGTTTTTTACTGGATGCCCTAACTCAACGTCACTGATACCGAAACGGTAAAGTGTTGATCAAGGCCAGCAGCTATGAAGGAGTTAATAGAATACTGTATGAAAAGTTCAAAATGGGCACGGTGCACAGCACAGCGCTCGATTCCCGAGAGAAAATGAACTAACCCCTCTCTGGTAAACAAATTCTTGCGCGCTTCTCAGTTGAGTCCACGTCCCTCCTCTCCTCTCCTCGCAGCTTCGCTGTACATGAGGATATTTTTGCAGCTCTTCACCTTTTCGTATTGTTTCGCCATGCCTCCCAAGCGCCCTGCATCATCATCTTCAGCATCGGGGGAAGCCCGCTGCAAAGAAGCAGCAGCACCGTACTCTAACTCTGGGAAATTGGAAATTATAAGACCTCATGAGGAGGGGCAGAGAGTCTCGGAGATTGGGCGTGCTTTAGGCCTTGCAGCTTCCACCGCTGTGACTGTGACAAAGAAAAAGGAGATGTACAAGAATATGGCCACCTCCTTCTCTACAACTGTATACAGATATTGCTTACTTCAAAATAGGGAGGGGGGTAAAGTTTAGGTAGGGGGTCCGAGAGGGTCCTGGGACGCATCCCCCCATTTACATGTATATTTCAATGGGAAGAATCATTCCGATAGGAAATTTCGAATTACGAAACTTTTTTTTGGTCTCTATCCCTTTCGTATATCGAAAACTCACTGTACAGTATATATATATATCTATATATATATATATAGATAGATATATATATATATAGATAGATATATACAGTAATCACTCCAATATCCGACGTAATAGAGCCATAGGTAGGTCCGGATATTGGTTCTGTCCGGATATTGGGCCCCAGCTTATGGACTTGTACTTATGGACCCTAATTCAGTGAAACACCTATACAACTCCCTCTGGACATGCATAGCACCTATTTAAGACCCAAATCACACCAATAAGGCACATAAATGACTGAAATAAATGCAAAAGAAACATAAAATGAGGGTTTAGAGGTATGTTCATACATTAATAAACATTCTGGTACTTATGGACCCTAACCTAGCCTAACTCAGAAAAACACCTTCCTACTGCACATGCATAGCTCCTAACACCCTATTCACACCAATAAAGGGCATTAAAGAGTGAAATGAGGTAAGTATAGTATGGTAAAAAGTACAGTATGAAACGGGCGGGAAAAAATCGTTTTATTTTTTTATTTTTGGGGGTTTTCGGACCATTTTGGGAATACTGGATCCCAGGACGATTATGTCCAGGTAGTGGGGATGTTCGGATATTGGGCGTCCGGATATCAGAGTGATTACTGTATATATATAGATAGATAGATAGATATATATAGATAGATAGATAGATAGATAGATAAATAGATTGATATAGATAGATAGATATACATACAGTCAACACTCGTTTTACAATGATTCGGTTTACGATAATTCGCTACAATGATAACAAAGTTTCACCCCAAAATTTGATTTACAATAAATTTCCCGCAATAACGATTTTGCCATTGGAAAGCGCCAGGCACACGCAAGGTGATCGTCGCTTGTCTCAGGCAAGATGGCGGCCCCGGCGTGCAGGCATTGTTGTGGTTCAGGTCCCGCCACCCTTCAAAGCCCTGTCTTTTCAACTTCTTCATGTGTGCCCCCAGTTATCGTCACCTCTCAGCCAAACATCGTACTACAGTACAGTACTGTGGATTTGTGTGCCAGTGGTAAGGTCATTGCCAGTGTAGGCCCCAGTGCTATGGTTAGTGCAGGTATGGGTCCTAGTGCTAAGGTTGGTGCAGGTATGGGCCAGATTCCCCTCCCCCTAACCTGTTCCTGTCTGACTCAGAGGCTGACCACTAGTGCCTGTAAGCGTAGGCTGTCCCCCAGCCTTGGGGAGGATGACCTGAAGATGACTTGGACCAACACAGGAAGGAATGAAGGTGGGTTGTCATTTATGGTTCAGTCTTGGTTAGGTGACTTTGGAAAGATGAGTTGACATAACCCTCCTTTTATAATGGGTTTCAATTTCCCCATTTACGATAAAATCAGTAAACGATAAGGTACGACCTGACGTAACTCCATCGTAAAACGAGTAATGGCTGTATATATATATATATATGTATATACAGAACATATATATATATATGTAGTAGTTGGGGGCGCTCACCATCCACTCACTCGATGTAGTGCTGCTCTCGGGTGTCTGCCCTTTCCTCTCCTCCCTCCTTTTCTTCCTTCCTTTTCTGTCTTTCTTTACTTCATTCTTTCCTCGTTCATCTGCCTACGGGTGACTTTACACTCCTTCTTTTGACTTTCTTTCCTTCATTCTTTCCTCTTCCTTCTGCCTGTAGGTGACTCTACACTGAGTGGCAAGCTGAATGGTCTCCTGTACACTAGGAAACCATTTATTATGCTGGGTGGTACCCATATAACCAAATTACGGTGCCTAGTGGTTATGCGGGTAATTGCAGCACTCCAATCGGATTGAGCCGGTGAAGGTTAATATCCACGGGGTGGTCGGGTTTATTGCTCATATAATGCCACTCAGGGATGAGTGAGGCTGGTCACTCTCACCTTAAATGTCAGGACCAACTTGCCTAGCCCCAGGCTCCTATGCTCCTCATGGGGCAACATAAGATTGGATGATGGATGGATGGATATATGTACAGTATATACAGTATATACAATGAGTCCTTGAAATACGAAAACTAGAAGTACGAATTTCCGATGGTATGAAAGCAATAAATGTAGGACAAATTCCACAATATGAAAGTATGTCTCAATGGTACGAAAACGATACAAGAGGAAATACAAAAATTCAAAATGGGCACGCTGCACAGCACTGCGCTCGCCTGCAGCGAGAAAACAAACTAACCCCTCTCTGGTAAACACATTTTCGCGCACTACCTAGTCGAGTCATGTCCGTCCTCTCCTCTCAGCTTCGCTGTACATTATGCTGTTTTTCGCTGTTCTTCACCTTTTCATATTTTCACCACGCCTCCCAAGCGCCCTGCATCATCTCCAGCATCTGGGGAACCAGGTGCAAAGAAGAAACAGCATCGTACTCTCACTCGAGAGGAAATTGGAAATAATGAGATGCCACAAGGAGGGGCAGGGAGTCTCAGAGATTGGGCGAGCTTTAGGCCTTGCACCATCAACCGTTGGGACTGTGACAAAGAAAAAGGAAATGTACAACAAGATGGCCACCTCCTTCTCTTCGTCTTCAGCCGCCTGCCAAGCCACGAGGACCCACAGCTTTCGCATGGACTTAGCACCATATCAACGACACGAATCTCCAGCTGCAGCACAGGTCTATATTTAACTGTAGTATACTAATACTACAGTAATTAGTTGTATGTTTTATTTTTTTATGTCTGTACAATAGTATAGTACTGTATACATGTACTGCATACTTCTAAATAGGAGGGGTAAAGTTTTAGTGGGGGGTCCAATGGGGTCCTGGAACGCACCCCCCCTTCATATGTATATTTCAATGGGGAAAATTGTTCCGATATACGAAATTTTGGATTACGAAAGGATTTTTTGGTCCCTTTCCCTTTCGTATTTTGAGGACTCACTGTATATATATATATACAGGGCTCTTGCTAACTGCTGATAGTTGCGAGCCATTTGGCTCCTAAGGTTTCAGATTTATGAGCCAAATAAATTTTTAGTAGCAAAACTGACTACGAGCCAAAATATTTTACGAGTGATAAATATATTTATTTATTTACACATTGTGATGATTAGAATCATACAATGAGGTTTTAAACATTAACAATGGCGACAAGGAAAGACTTAATAATCGATCTCAATGTGCTTTTTCTGTTCATTTAAGTGAGATTTACTTATTTTGTAGCTTACTGGGTTTTGAAGTGGATGTATTTTCTCCTCGCCAAAAGGCAACTTGCATGTAAAATTTGTTCGCCGAAGGGAAAAAATACTCGCATTTGCGATGTGGCTCGCCAAACAAGAGTCCTGATATATATATACACACATATATATATATATATATATATATATATATATATATATCATCAGCAGCAGCAGCAGCAGCAGCAGCCGTTTGAGTATCCACTGCAGGACCGGGCTATCCCGACCGAAATCAGGACGATACAGCCAATGTATCTCTACCAAGTGGCTTAGGCTGTCTGGTAGAGATTATATGTAGGGTGAGAAGTGCTTGTAAGTGTAATTGTAGTGTTGGAGTGGCTTTGGATGTGTGTGTACTCTGTGAACCAAGTGTAATCGGCACGCACAAGCCAACTGGGTGCAAGCATACTTTATAGTAAGTGACACTGGTTTAACCACAGCATCCCTTGTGTCCGCCAATGCAGTACGTGGCCGGGTGAACACTCCCAAAGTTTATTACCCTGGCGGGGCGCGAACCCTGGCTCACCCGTGTACAAAACGCACATTCTACCACTGTACCACAGAGGCTCCATATATATATATATATATATATATATATATATATATCAAGACATCTGGCAACAAATAGATAGATAGATTTATATATACAAAATATATATATACATATATATATACACGTGTAAAAGCTGAACTAGTGGTAGGTGGTGGCGATCATCATCCACTCGTGTGATGTAATGCTGCCTACTTCTTCCTTAGTCTTTATCATTCTTTTTCTGTGCCTGCCCTCCTCTCTTCCTATTTCTCCCATCTTTCCTGTCACTTCTTATTGCTTTTCTTTCCATTACAGGTTTACAATGAGTGACAAGCCAAATGGTTTCCTGTAAGCCAAGAAACATTTACAACGCTGGGTGGTAACCATATAACCAAACCATACGTGCTCCCTACGTGTCAACAAGTGGGTTGGTGGAGGGTTAGTGCCCCTCCCTGTAAAACAAATAACTCAAAGTCAAATGGTCACCCCTTACAGGATTATGGTGTCTGGCAATAGACAGGTAGATACCAATGCTGAACAGATCCATCCCTGTAGTGTACACCACCTAATGGTGGAGCATCATCATAATCTGTGGTAATTTTATATCAATTTTAATTATATTAATGCCATATGTAATGACAAAATTTTTTCCTTGGGAGACTGTTAGGTGGGGATGCATACCATCCACTCTCACTGTTGCCTAGCGCTAT